>NC_060274.1:105117510-105125076 GCF_021613505.1 Equus quagga | reverse complement strand
TCTTCAGATACTTTGTTAAGACAGATTCTAAGATAATATCTAAGTTCCTTAGAAAAGTGTGTTATGATTAGCAGTAAAGAAATGCTGCTGCTGCTGCTGCCACCACTGGCCAGCTCTTAGATAGCCCTTACTTCACCACGTGTTAGGTGCTATTCTAAACACTTTACATATACTTACTTATTTAATTCTACCATCATATGAAGTGAACGCTGTTATTATCCCCATTTTTCAGATAAGGAAATTGAGGCACAAAGAGGCTAAATGATTCTCAGTGTCTGCCATAGCCTTCAGAGAGGGAGAATTTTTGCAAGTACCATATATTTGCTGTAGTAATAACCTGCATTAATTTTGTAAGGCTGATTGATCAGCTACTGTGTGTTATAGATGCTGTGCACTGAGAAGACTAAATACTAAGTCTCGAAGCCTAGCTGTCTGTGTTTTCTGATTAAAAAGTGTCTGCTTCCCCTCTGGCATTCTTCAGAAATTGTCTATATGTAGTCACTGTCCTGAAAAATATTTGCTATGTTACACATAGATCAATTGTAATACAATAAAGATATGTAATTTATACATCGGGCACCTTCCCACAGCTAAGCTATTATTAAAATTAGAAACTCTCTTAACCAACCTCTTCTTACCTGATTTGACAACAAACAAACGTTCTCCAGTCCATCTGCAAAACCCTGTAACCAGTGCTTATGTCATCCTGAACTCTCACGCTTAGGAATGGCTACCTAATGCCCCTGCTCATTTCTGTTCCCACTAGTGGAATTGTATTCTTAGAAGAATTGTGTTCTTACAGTTTTATTCCCAAATCTGTTTATACTCCTTTTACTTATTCTAATTAGGTAATTTAATTAAATCTTGTATAAACTGATGAATGTGAATGTGAAAACACTGATTTTATGAAAACTTAGGTTGAGTGCTTTGGAAAGATAATAAACAGGCAGTGGGCCGGATTTGGCCTGTGGGCCATAGTTTGTGGATCTTTGATTTATAATATTGTGCTTTCTACTTTTTCCTCTTAACACCCACAATTCAGTTAACTCCTCCTTAGGTAGTCTCACACTTAAACATACATCTTCTTTTATTGCCTTAGTCTTTCCACTAGGATTTCGTTCTTTTTCAGATACCTCAGGAGGCACTCTCCTTAAAAAAGGAGGGAAAAGTCTCCTTTTCTTTTATTCATTCAGTTTCTGAGTCAAAAAATAAATCTTAAGTATTACAAAGAATGTAAAAGTACATATAAGTGTCATAAGAATGAATTCTTTTGTGGGAGTAGGGGTTGAGGAAGATTGGCCCTGAGCTAACGTATGTTGCCAATCTTCCTCTTTTTGCTTGAAGAAAATTGTTTCTGAACTAACATCTGTGCCACTCTTCCTCTACTTTGTATGTGGGACACTGCCACAACATAGCATGAGGAGCAATGGGTTGGTCCACACCTGGGATCCGAACCTGTGGACCCCAGGCCACCGAAGTGGAGCATGTGAACGTAACCACTACACCACCAGGCTGACCCAAGAATGAATTTTTATAGAATCTTTCTATGATGATGTCCTTGGGGTCTGTTTCTGTGAAATAACTTTATAGGTGAGGTTTCATTATAATGATATTTTAACTCTTTGGTAATGAACTTTACTTTAGTATGGTTAAGACAAATGGATAAAATAGTAAAATAGTAAATAATAAAATTTGGATACAGTATAACTTTACCTGGTTAGAAAAACTCTCAAAAAAGCCTACATCATAGTTTTAAGCATCATATTTTACTTTCTTGGGGATTATTCTTTATGTTTAAAAAAACATGCAACATGAAGACAGTACAGTGTTCTGGTTAAACATAGAAACATAGGAATCAGACATGCAGAGTTTGTATCCCACTTCTGACTTACAAGATGTTTGCGCTTAAGTACCTGCCTAGCCTTTTTAAGGAACTAAATTCTTTTGTTTGTAAGCTGGAGGCAGTAATTTCCACTACATACAACTCTGTAAGAATTCAAGGAGATAGTGTATACAAATTTCTTGGCACACTACCTGGTGTATAGTAAACCCTCAGTAATTGCTAACCACTAAATAATATATAATTTTCCTCCAGTTAGAGGCCTGAGGATAACATACCTTGCTTAACATAAGTACTGTATTTTTATTTTGTTTCCTTTCTGAGAAGTAAAGTGCTTTATTCCATTTCTAAAAATTAAATTGGAATAGTATTTATTTTACATGTTATTAATTTTTATTTGATAAATACAAACTATATTTAGGACTGTAAATATTTTTTACCAAAATTCAATATCACTTAACGTTAGACATAATTTCAAACTCTGGTCAAACCTCAGTCACAGTTAGAAATTTAACTTAAGGTCTCTTGTGTTTTGAACCACAAGGTTGTGTATGAAATCCACAAAAACTTTTGTTTTTTACCATTTTTCTAAAACAAGAATGCTTAATGTAATGCTCACCAAGGATCCAGTACCATCCTAAGGCTGTTTGTTTATCCAGTGCCAAGCTTAAATGTCAGTTTCCAGTTATTCTAGAAAATGTCTTGTGAATCATTAATTCTCCCTTTATTGTGATGAATTATTACATATACAGGAAGTATAAATTCTGTACATTAGCAAACGTTGGCATATAAAATAACACACAAGCTAAGATTATAGCATTAGTTTTTAAGGATATAAGTCAATATAAGGAGAGTATAAATTTTCTAGGAAAAGGTGCCATGCCTTATTTATTTATTCTCGCTGAATAGCAGTTACACCTAGCACTAAGTAGACACTCAGTAAATTTTAGATTGATTTGTGTACTAAATTTTTAAAAAACTGTTGTATTGGAAAATAGTGAAGGAAAGACTAAGTAGGGTTCACTAAGCAGAACAGAAGTATTCAGCGCTCTAGAGTGGTGGAGGGAATCCCCAGGGAGATTTAAATTCTAGAGGGGTTTATTCAAACTATGCAAGTATGGTCATTCCCCTACAGTTAGCATCTATGGTGATTCTGCTGTTGTATAACATCCACTCTACACTCACCGCTGTTAAAGAGTCTTACTGAATTAAATCTTATATTTGTACAAATTCTCATTTATCACTCTATGTATATATGCAGTATAGATATTTTTTTTTGCTTTCAAGGAAGCTTTTGCTGTACAGAAAGATTTTCTCTTCTTTTTTCTTTCTTATTAATAAAATCATACTTTATGAAAGGATTTGAACACATAGTGGATTCCTTTGGTTTATACTTGCTAAAAGTCGCAGGTGGTACTTCCAAAAGAGAAAGTGTAAGCCAAGAGAAAGGAGGTAAGGAACAGGGACTTCACATATGATGGTCCAGATAAGCAGTACACAAGTGTACTCCATCAAGGAGATGCCATTTTCATTCACATAGAGTCACTTAGAGGAAAAAATGCATGTGTAGATTTCAGGCCAATTCCTGATGCAGCTGGGAAGCGCCCTCTTCTACATAAACGTGTCCCAGTGCATAGAGCCATTCCATTTACCCACTCAGAATTCTGAATAGGCCCAAACTGACTCTGGAACACACATCTGTTGTGCTGCTCTTTGGGCAGCCCCTGAGGTTGCTTCTCTCTGTCTCTCTCTCTCTCTGTCTCCCTCCCTCCCTCCCTCCCTCCCTCTCTCGGCAGTCCATTCCCACCCTAACGCTGAACCTGGCAAAGATGTGTCTAGGGGAATGGGGAGAAGGAAGGGTCTGGAGAAGGAGTATGCATTGCAGGTGACACATGTGTCCCTGTTTCAGAGAGTTTGTGTGAAAAGGCCAGAATGTAGATGTGTGTGTCTGTGTGAGCAGCTGAGGCTGCTACTCTCTTGGGCTCAGTAAAGTTCCTTTGTAAAGCTGTTCAGGTTGTATAGTATTTCCATTTGAGAAAGGAGAGTCTTTGTAATTTGCACAAAGGCATGCCAAAGCTAGTGGTGGCCCTATGAAGACCCTCTAGACACTGGGCCTACCCAGTGTTTCTCAGTGTCACCTGGAATCCTTTGCAGTACATCAAGTCGTCTTATGGAAGGCTGACATTTTCTTAGGAAAAAACAAACACTAAGACAATTTTCAATGTTTTGAAGTTTAGATTAAATCTGATTATTTTAAACCAAAATCCCACTACCCTTTTTTCAGTTATCACATTCTTTAATTTTGCATATGTGCTACAAGGACTGGGCTCTGTCAGTTCATCTTGGCTAACCTTTACATTCAACTATTTACTATTATTTATGCCTGTTAAATTTGCAGTTTTGTTGTTATGTTATATCCCTAATTTACGAAAGTGGCTTGTTATAAAGCATTTAAAGTCAGAGGACTAATGTAGAATTCCTGCGACTTAAAATAACATTATAAATATAAGTAGTAAATAGTTCTCTGGTACAAACGTGACATGTGAGTTTGTGTATTCTGTTACACATGAATCTGATATGTGATTTTGCAGAATCTGTCAAGAATCCAAAATGTACAAAAACCAAGATTGATAATGTGTGCTTGAATTGGATTTTGTTAGACTAGTGATCTTTGCCATTGTGTTTTGTCTGTCATGAAATTTTACGAAACTTAAAACCTTCAGAGTGTCTTTTATTCAGAGTACATACATCATTATCACTAACGTGCTGCTATCTGTTTTTGCATTCAGCTTCTGATTCATCTACCAACAATTAAAGGACTTCCCTGTCAATATTATTCTCTTTGACTATTGGAAAAATTTTTGAGTTCTAAATTCTTAACTGTGTTTAAGTAAAGAAGAAACTACAAAGATAGTGTTTCCAAACTTCTTTTTTATCTTCTTGAAAGGTGTTGTAATACTTTGAGCATTGCAGTGCAATGGGGATGATTCATTTCATTCTTGCATCATTCTTCTAGACAATTCCCTCATTTCCCATTTTTAAAATTTAGTCTTTTTAAACTATAGATAGGAATAATGATGAAATAATTACTAGGATAATGAAATGGCAGACTATTTCAAGATAAAGGAAAAAAGGTGAGTAAGATCCCATAATGTATCTTAGATTTATAAAAGGGTACAATAGAGCCGTGTGATAATTGCAAGCAAGAATGTGTTTTATTCTATTAAAAAATAAGTAAAACTTATCTTTAATCTTTGGAAGACTCTTAAGAAAGAAAAAATGTCATGAAATAACACTTCTTACAGGTAGTTAGAACTACTGAAAAAGGAAACTGAAAAACTAAAATTGGGTCCAATGGATCCTGCCTAGTACGTCAAGAGATGAGGATGTAATTTCTTCACTCTTTTTAGAAAGGCTTATTAAGGTTTTGTTTTTAAAGTTTTTTTATGTTTTCTGAATTCCTTCCCCCCTTCACGGTAACAGGTTTCTCTTTTCCTCCCTCCCTCCTTACCTCTCCCTTCTTCTCTCCCCACTTTCCCCTCCTGTTCTTTCCCCCTTCCCCTCCACTATTCTCTCTTCCAGTCCACCTATCTCTCCCCTCCCCCTCCCAATGTCCTTCCTTCCTTCCTTCTTTCCATTTTCGTTCTGTATTTGCTAAGTGTTTGCTGTCTTTACATTTACAAATGTAGGCATGGTTTATTTTAGGTTGTAGACATTTGTTCTTTTGCTTTGTATAAAAGTAGTTTGTTTTTTCACTTGATCTCCTCCTTGAATGGGAAATCTGATAGAGACAAGTAGTACTTGCACAGGGCATGTGGACTGAAAGCATCTGTCCAGGGTGGGTGGGAAGAGAGCCTCCTGAGGCTGTAGGCCCCCTAATGTGATAATGTGGAGGGAGTTATTCTGGGTGCTGACACCTACATTAGAAGTGTTACCACTTCCAATTTTATCAGTGAAACTTCCTTGGAAAACAGCCTGTGTTCCAGGAAGTGGTGGGGTTAAATACTAAGATACCAAGCCTGCTTACCTAAAGTCATTTTAATGGGGAGTGGGGTTAGGATGGGTGGTCATTGAAACAGTTGTTCTATGTCTGAGCTTTTCATTAGCCCTGATTTTGGCTATATTTTTCCCCCCCATCCTTAATCCCAATGGCTCCTGTCTTTGTGGTAGCCACATTAGAGTGCCTTCTGGATTGTAGCCTCCTCTATTCATTTTATCACCTAACCATCTACTTTCCCATTTCCTGAAGTATGTTGATATTTTCTCCCCCTCTCCTTTACTCCTCTTCCTTCACTGTTCTGGGTTTATTCTTTTCTTTTAAAGATTGGCCCTGAGCTAACGTCTGTTGCCAATCTTCCTTTTTCTTCTTCTTCTTTTTCTCCCCAAAGGTTCCCAGTACATGGTTGTATATTCTAGTTGTAGGTCCTTCTGGTTGTGCTGTGTGGGACACCACCCCAGCATGGCTTGATGAGCGGTGCTATGTCCCTGCCCAGGATCTGAACCAGCAAAACCCTGGGCTGCTGAAGTGGAGAG
This sequence comes from Equus quagga, assembly GCF_021613505.1. Taxonomy (NCBI): domain Eukaryota; kingdom Metazoa; phylum Chordata; class Mammalia; order Perissodactyla; family Equidae; genus Equus; species Equus quagga. The sequence goes on along the minus strand of NC_060274.1, from coordinate 105,118,703 downwards.
TGCAAACTTAACCACCTGGCCACAGGGTTGGCCCCTATTCTTTTCTATCTTTATACTCTCATCACTAGAGTACTGGGAAGGAGAGGAAGTCAACACATTTCCTCAGTATGCAATTTTCTGAAACATGCATATTAAAAGGCAGCATCTATTACCATTTTTACAACCGTCAGTGTTTGAAGTTATCATTTTTGTGGTAAGCTATCAATTTTTTTTGCCGGTTTAAATTGTATAAAAGACCTCTTGTTCTAATGTGTAACCTAGTATAGGTAACTAGCAAATCATCATTTTCCCCTTTGAATTTATTATTATATAGTTTTCTATGAATTGTGTGTTCATTTGAATTACACATTTTTTTGTGAAGTCCTAGATTTTATAACCAATTTTCATGGAATCTTTATGCAGTATATGACTCTTCCTTGCTGCAAATATCTTCTAGTCTTTTGTTTTCACTCTAAATTTGTTTATTTTATAAATTATGTATTTTTTGAATATGTTTATCTGCCTCATGATTTCTAAACTTTGAAGTAATGAAAAAGGTATTACCCCTCCACACAATTTATGTTAAGTAGGATTTTTTTGTTTTGTTTTACTAAGATTTCTAAAATTCATTTTTTGAAACAGTTTTGCAAAATAATTTGGCAGTGTATTTTGAGAGCCAAGAAAGCGTCTCTCTGTTTTGATCCTATTCTTAGGAAACTTAATTAGAGAGGGGAATAAAATTTGTTTGGTGTTCTGAACTCAGCATATTCTTATTTGTCATATGCTTTGAAATACTAAAAGTCAGGGAAAATATTTTTGTGTTTTCCAGATTACTGCTCGGTTGTAACAATTGTGGACCAGACAAACGTAAAGTTAACCTGCCTCTTCTTTAGTGGAAATTGTGATGACCTTCCAATGATTTATAAAAATGGAGATATTGTTCGCTTTCACAGGCTGAAGGTATAGTTCATACTGTCTAGAACTTATGTTTGTTTGCGAGAACTCTGTATTGTTCACTAAAACTAGGTGGCACTAATTGGTTGTTTTGTTAGAACATGACATCAAGCATTTCAGGAGATAAGAAGAAATGTAAGTAGTGAGACTTCAAATAATTTATATTAGGAAACTTCTTTTGAAGAAACTGCCTGCCCTCCTTCCTCAGAAATGTGTTGGATACCGTGATTCAGACTAGTTGCTTTCCGTCTTCTCACTGC